>NC_071262.1:28817801-28837801 GCF_023375685.1 Ictalurus furcatus | reverse complement strand
AGAGGCAGAGAATTAGACCGCGTATTAAGCACTTCTCTATTATCTTTATTCAGCATCAAAGCCTTATTTTCATGTTTTAATCCTGGCAACCTGCTGCCACTACAGGCGGCCGTTTTTCTGCTCTCAGCTCATGCCTTCAATAGGCTTCTGCACCCACTTTGTTTAAGACCCACGTCCTTGTAGAGCCTCTGAAAGGAAAGCAGCTCGGTAAATGCCACTTGTCCCTGCCCTAGACAAAAAAAAAAAATTTTAAAAAATAAAACGCTTTTACTTGCTGTGAAAGAAATTGACAGTTATAAATGAGTATAATAGCTAACGCTCACTGGGAGACTCATAAAGCCCAACGCTCAGGTTGAGGGGAAAATGGATTAATATTGGTATTATAGTACAAACTCTGACAAGACCTTCTCGCAACGTAATGCTAATCAGACTGGAAACGTTGCTTACTTTCCTGTTTCGGCCAGCGCAGACTCCTCCCTCAAACGGCATGGTCAAGACCACCAAGGACTGTCATGGTAGAAACTGGAAGCACTAAAAACACTTACATGCATCCATGTGTAGTGGTGCAAAAAACAAAAAAAACATCAGTTCTGTGAGCTTGTTCATGTGAGAGGTCAGAGGAGACTAGTTTGAGCAGCCTGGTTTGAGCAGACAGATAGGCTACGCTAAACTGACATCAAATAACCACTACGTACAACCGTTGTGGGCTGAAAAGCATCTCAAAAACGCACAACATGTCAGACCTTGACGTGGATGGGCTACAACAGAAGAAGATCACATCAGGTTCCAGTCCATGAGTCAAGAACATGAATCTGGGGCTACAGTGGAGACAAACTGGACAGCTGAGGATTAGAAAATGACCACGTGACTAGGTGTGTGTGTGTGTATATATATCTATATACATGATTTGACAAGTCCTTACATTATGTGACGCACAAGCACTAAAATTAGATCCATCCAGAGGCGAGCGTGTTTCTTAAAACTGCTGGCTGCTGCCTGAAAGTAAAGAAGCAAAGTAACAAGATTAGTTACTGTGGATTTGGAGCTGTAACATTTCATATTGGTGGAGGTTTGTAGCGCGTTTGATCACCTAACACGCGATTACGTTTCCCGCACGTGGATTAGTTGTTTTATTTATTTATTTATTTATTTATTTCATTTTTTTTTTTTTTTTTTTTGGGCGAGAGGCCTCCTACACGAGGTGCGTCTCTGCACGCTAAGAGGCTTAACGTAGAATGTAGCCATAATAGCATTAGTTTTCCCTGGCGTTTCACGTCTAAAAATCTGATTTTCCTCCAAAGTTTGTCATACATGTGCAAATCCGTGGATGTAATACGCCTGAGTCGCTCTTAAACCTCTTTACTTTAGCCACATTGAGTTCAGAGGCTTTGATCATGCAGAGGGGAGAGGCAGACCTATCTTGTTCCCACTGTGTGTGTGTTTATGAGTGGAGTGTATGAGGGCATCTATACACACACACACACACACACACACACACACACACACACACACACACACTGTTTAGAATTCATTGGTAAGGCTGTGCTTGTCCTTGCTGCTGTTCGACATAGTGATATTGCTGACATGCAGAATAATACCGTGTCGCATTCTACAGCTGATATTTCCCCGATATGTAATTTTGGAGTGTATGGAATAATAATGTGAACACACACACACTCATCTCTCTCTCACACACACACACACACACACACACTTTCTCTGCTGTTTCTATGGTCAGTCTGCTGGCTCAGCATAAAATAGAAATGGCCCAGTTCTAGGAACACACCCTTAATCATGCCTTCTTAATCAGACTTTTATTCACAACTCACTCTCTCACACACACACACACACACACACACACACACACACACACACTTGATATGCTCTTACACCTTTTACCACCAGATATGATGCTAGCCACCGTGTGTCCATTCGGCTAAGGGTGACGAGTAAAAGTTTGTACCCCCCATGTTTTTTGAATGGGAAAAAACTGAAAATGTACCTCTATTTGAAAGGCTAAAAGTGACGAGAGATTTATTTTTTCCGTCTGAATCAACCATGTTGGTTTGTTTTTTTTATTATTATTATTCCTTTTATGCTATCTTTTACAGTGGAGGAAAAAAAAAATTCCCTGTTGCCTTTGTATTTACTCATCTACCATGTACGTCATGAACGTCTTTCAACCGCCTCTTAGCATTCGTTTTGCTCTCATATATTCTGCATGAGATCTGTTTGTTTTCAGTGAATATTTAAAGGACAATTCCACCCTGAAACATAAAATATGTTTATTCTATAAGACAAACAAAAAAAACCACAAAAAATCGTATGTGTTTAGTGATTCCGGTGGTAATAAATTGCTTGGTGGTGTATTTCCATTATTTCTGTGAGAAATGACCGCATTGTTGTGGAAAGAGGACGTTGTTATTGCTAGCGCAGCTAGAATGGCGTTTAATAGGAGGGGATAAAAATATCAGCAATATCATCTCAAAAATATGTGATAACTAAAGAAAATAAGGACAAAAAAAGAGCTTTCTTTGCTCACTCACCGTTTTACAAGCGATGATTCAACATCGTATTAATGAGAAATCGAGCACCGATGTAGTGGAGATTTTGACGCAAATGCTGGACTCAAAGTCCCAGAATGCAATGCGCTACTCTGGCTCGGCTAGTTAGCGATCTATGGGATCGCTGGTGTTGACACCAAAGTTGAAGCGTTGGAAGCTGATGTGTTTGAGCTGTTTGAGAGAAAAGATCTGGACAAACTAAAACCCTAAAGCACTGCTGCACTGCTTTCTTTAGGTCGAGATTAAATGAGGGTTAAATCCAACTGCACCGCTATCGAACAACGTTTTTGCTAATGTAGGTTTAGTGGTTAGCATGATTGTCTCGCACCTCCGGGGTCAGGGGTTCGAATCCTGCCTGCGCCGTGTGTGCATGGAGCTTGCGTGTTCTTCCCGTACTTCAGGGGTTTCCTCTGGGTACTCTGGTTTCCTCCCCCAGTCCAAAGACATGCGCTGTAGTCTGATTAGCATCTCTAAATGGTCTGTAGTGTGTGAATTTGTGTGCGAGTTCCCTGGGATAGACTCCCCGTGACCATGTGTATGGAAAATGGATGGATGGATGGATGGATGGAGGATAAAATTTTCAGTTCAAATGAAATCACCACTGATGGTCATTGTTATTATAATGTAATTGTAAAGATTAATAAGCATGATGTCCAAGGTGGATTTTTCCATCCATGTGATTAAGAGCACGGTGCTGGTGGCTCTACTTGCCATTTCCGTCCCTACAGATGTAATGTTGAGGTCTCAGGTCAGCGCTGATGATGATAGGTTTGGTTTCATCCTGCATGGCCTAATGTTCATCCTTCCATATAAATGAATGTGAAAGCGAAGCCACGCAGCTCAGCTTGCATTAACGCCGCCGTGTGTTCCAGGGCAATCCGGGACACCCAGTGCCCTGTGGGTCTGGAGCAGATTATTTTGAGAAGACCTCACGTTGACTCGTCGACGTTTACCCTTTTGAGCTCAGAGTCTAAGTCACACACTCATCTGCAGGGCTTTAGGTGGATAAACAGAGTGAGTGTTTGGGAGAAGAGCAGCCATGCTTCTGTCAGCTCGTTTTTAAAAGCAGACATTTCCTCGTGAGTCTTGAAGCAGCGTGGAGAAATATCATCCAGACCTATGTTCTTTCTGTCTCTCTAACTCTCTTTTTTCCCCCAAGGTTAGCGAGTCGTCTTGCTAAAACATCCTGGCTGTCTTCTCTACTGCAGGGCATTCACCGTAAAGGTTTTTGACAGAACCTCTATCTCGTACATTCTCATCGTAAGGAACATCCAGAACTTTCTGTGGCACTAGAGAACACAAAGCTCACCTGAGGCGATACACACATTTCTCATCAGGTAGAAGTCAGTTACAGTCCTCTTGCCTCTGTTCCTGTGTTTTTCAAGATTAAATACTGTCTTCTTTATTTTTCTTCCAAAGACAGGATACAAGACTGTAATGTTTCATTTCTGGGTAGAAACTGTCTCAGGTTTTTATGTCCGTGTGTGTACAATACATCATAAAAGTTCTCGATCAAGACCTTCTCACCATGAAAGGCTACGATTTTATATTGCAGCCTGGATGTAGACCTGGACTCAATAAAACCCCAGGAACATCATATACAAATGAACAAAGGTCGATAACCCTTGATGTAAAGAGCAGGCTGGAGAAAATTATTTATTTTATTTTTTTTCATATGCATTATGCATATGTATTAAATCAAAAATTACGTGTGCATACATTTGCACACTTGCATACACAGAGTTCGAATTTCACTGGGAATTCTCTCGTCAGAGGAAGACCTTTACAGAACAATTCACTGGAAAAATGATGACTCTATCCTCATGTGCTGTTATATAAATTGTACTTTAAAAAAAAAAAATAAATAAAAAATTCAATGATAAATATATGTAAAACGATAAAAGTCGTGAAACTCACGAGTATACGTCATCTAAAAATGAATTCGTTGGATTTGAAGAAAGAAAAAAAGTGATTTTGAGAAGTGTTTAATGTTGCCATATTAAGTGTGGTCTATAAGGTGCATCAACAATGTAATCATTTGACGTGGGCGGGGCTTAAACATCTTCATAATTGTTAAGTTTAAGATAACGTGGTGGTTGTGAGCGGACAAACAGAGTAAAATAAACTAATTGTGGCTGTGTTTTTACATTCTATATCACTACCGTCTAAGAATAGATTGAATTTATCCCAAAATAGGAAAATAGACATGACTAATATCGTCATTTTTGCACGTAGCTTCTTGCCTAAATGTGTAATATGTGTACCTGTGTTACCTGGTCATTACTGAACTCTGTCGCACATTTTCCTTCACTTGCGGTAAGTTCTCCTTAGCACTTCTGAATCTGGGTCTGAATCTCTGTTTCCTACTGAAATATCTGTCTTTATTTCATCGATCTTTACTAAGACCCACAAAGTTGCCTGAATATCGCATACACTTTCCTTGTATACTCAATGATAAGATGAAATTCATTTTATGAGGTCCATCTATCATATGCTGTCCTGCACCGCCCCAAGGGTACGTTTGGATGGTTACTTGGAACCTTTTCTAAAAGGGAAACTCTCTGTTGTAAGGTTCTTCATCAAATATCTAAGATTTCAGCCTAAAAAGGACAAACCCTTCTGGGTGCTAGAATGTCTCAACTCCCTGTCTACTCCATCCATCAATGGAAATGGACCATCACTGACCAAAAACTTACAAGGTACAGCGCCATCTAAAAAAAAAAAACAACAACAACAACAAAAAAAAAGTCCAATCTTATCCTCTACATTAAGGGACAAATAAAAATCCAGGTCTCTGACAAATGCTGTATGTGAGGAATGCTGAATTGTATGCTGTTATAGAAAAATAATCAATGACGGCGTGTGTATGATGAAGTGGAGTCGCTCTTACCACCATGAAGTGAATTATTGTCCAATAACAGCCCAACAACGTGTTAAATCACGACATGTTACATTTTTTATTACCGACACTGGAGACTCCTTCCGTAAGTTTTCAATAAACATCTCCGTACAGAAAGCTTAAGCCAAATACGCCTAAATGACAAAGTTTGAGTTGAATTTTTTTGTTTTATTTAAGTGTGTTTGGCTTTAAAGAGATTGATTTATCAACTTAAAAATGCTGAGGTAATTAGCCTCCTCAGATTGTTGGAGTTAAATGAACTTATCCGCTTTTACAGTGTACAAACCTGTGATTTACAGCTGCGCTACTGTCAGAGCTGCTGTTCTAGAAAACGGATCGCGATCATTCCGACCAATCAGAATTGAGCAGAATTGAACAGCACTGTCAGAGAAACTGCAGCTAGTCATAAAATGGCCATGTCTATAAGGTTCTCGCGTAATAAAATGAGTAAACAGCCTGTGCCGATCATAACCACCTAAACAAGCTTGACGTGCCCCAGATCTAAATAATCCATCGCTGGATATAGTATGAGTAGAACGAGTTTTGATAAATGATGAGAGACACAGTTGTTAGTAGTGTCCTCAGATTCACGCATCAGCCTGACAAGGTGTTATTTATGGATGTGTTTATTTGTTTGTTTGTGTTCGGCTTGTGCTATGTGGCAGCGCTGAATAATTGGAGCGATTTGTATTCTCTTTAGCCGAGTCAGATAAAGGCCTCATGTGGATTCTGTCGATTGATTCATTTCAGACGGAGTGAGAATGTAACACCGGCTGCTGTCAAGCTTGCTGTATAACCGCTTCAAATGAGTTTATTACTATGAGAGAAGAGCGAGAGGTGAAACCACCATGTGCATCTAAATGCACATCCAAACGTGCGAGCAGATTCGCACTGGTTAGTACAGAGACATGTTTTCGTATGTGCGCATTAGGTAGTATTTAGCATTAGGCTGCGTCTCGAATCACACTAGCTTGACTAGCTGTTACCTGGATGTAGAGTTGCTCAAAACTGAATGGTGTGCTACTTCACATCGTTTAGCCTAGTTTACAACCCAAAATGGGTGCCAGTTAAGCTCCCACTCAGTTCATCAACCTCTTGTGACTCCGCCCCTCTGCTGGTGCCACCCCTTTATCTACATACAAGCTGAAAGAAACAGTTTCGTTTCCCATACTCCATATTTTTTGTCATTCTAGTGCATCGTCTCATAGAATTTCCCAGCGTGAACACACTACCCACACTCTTAAGGCTTCTCCAAGGGTTCTTTAAACACTCAAGAGATAAGAAAACCTTGTCGTGGTGGCTTCTACGTAAGAACATTTAAGGATTCTTCGGCTATCGTTCTGGATAAACTTTTAAAATACTTTTCTAGGTAGAAATCTGTCACCTGTAAGTATTTTCCAAGGAAGACCTATTTTCGGAAATTCAGGATCCCTTAATTATCCAGCGCTCACCTAACAAGCCCGTGAAGAAAGAACCTTCTATAAAGGTTCTTTTAGGGTTCTTTCGAGGTTCGTTGGGTTGTGAATGGTTCTTAGAGATCAGAAAACTTTCCTTCAAAGAACCTTAAGGGTTTTTCAGATATACCCCTGGCTGACCCTTTAAAGGTTCCTGGTATAAAATGTTTTTGTCTGATGGGGTTCCAAGTAGAACTTATTTTAGAGTTTAATTCTCACCTGAATAACCGTTGAAGAAAAACAGCACCTTGACTATATAGCAATCAAACCCGGTTGATTAAACGTTGCTAAATCACCGTACATACACTATATATCCACACAGACAGAAAGATGAAAGATGAACACCAGAGTCAAGCCAGGAACGCCTACTAGTCACTAATGTAGAGTAATTTATCCAACATGAGGTGTAAAAATGACTGCTGTGTGAAGGCAGGGTCAGTGCTGTGTTCTCCTGAGTGTCTGAATGTGATATAACACAAGCTCGTAGCGGATTCTTCACTTCTGTTCACTTTGACGTGGAGGAGTGATTATAGAGCACACTGAGTAGGAGTAAACAGTGTGTGTGTGTGTGTGCGTGTGTGTGTGTTCCCTGTGTGTTTTATCACCACTTCCACCATATCAGTCTGTGCTATTTATACCGATCCAATCAGTAATAGGTCAAAGCCATAACAAGTCATGTAAGGAGGTCACACAGGTCATAATGACGTTAATCATTTTGTGTGACTAAAATAATTAGCCTATAGTTACGTGAGAAGAAAACAGCACCGGCTCAGGTAGCAGGTAGAATATAGCAGTGCGTGTGTGTGTGTGTGTGTGTGTGTGTGTGTGTAGTCAGTCCTTGCAGACAGTCTAGCTCTCCATCATTGTGACAAATGAAAGGGAGCTGATGACAGTTTTGGCTTGTGTGCATACGTGTGTGTGTGTGTGTGTGTGTGTGTGTGTGTGTAGTTACAGTTCAGTCCCCCCAAAACCGCCATCGCTCCTCCAGAGCCAAATCAATCAGGAGAGATGCACAGCAGATACAGAGAAGCTGCTTTATGAGCAGAGGTAAATTTCAATCTTCTGCCACTGTTATTAATGTGTGTATGTGTATGTGTGTTTGTGTGAGTGTTTGTTTGTGTGTGTGTGTGTCGTAGTTAGTTCCGTGACAATAAAGTCGGTATAGACCTTACAGGTTTCAAGCCCCGAATGTGGGATTAACGATACCGATGTATAATAGACACTATATGTGGAGTTAATTACTAAACGATGTCCCTCTTTAAACTGTAATTAGATATTGAATTATTGATCATTTTTTGTAATTTCATGTCATTTCATGTATTCATTTCTTTCCATTCTCATGAAGCAAAAAAAAATGGCCTTTTTTTGGCACTTTTGGGCCTCCACGCTTTGTTTAAGAGCATACATTTAAAAGAGTCTAGGTCTATAACTATGTATGTTAAAGGGGTATTTTCTTATAAATAAAGGCACGCTGAGAGGAGCTCAGAGATCTCTGCCGTTTCTCGTTGTGAATCTGAAACGGAATTCTTTCGAGATTCATTTGTTTACCTTGCTGCTTGCGAGGGATTGAATAAAGTAGCCAAAACAAATATTCACAAAGGAGGGAGGATACTCTATATTTATACGGACACAAATAACCCTTGAGTGCATATCCCGTTGCACAAGACATTTTAAAACGTACTTACGAAAAAAAACAAAAAAACAAAGCCACTCTTCTCGAGTGGGCCGCTCACTGGTGCATTCCAGCTAATCTCTGTAGCCTCGCTACGGTACACGCGCATCTATACTAACGCCACGAAGTCCTTCGAGTAAAACACATCTTCAGACAGATGCTAAAAATGCACAAGGAGTTTTGAGAACTGCGGACACTCCGAGGAGCGGTAGGACGGTATGTCTGCACGGAGGATGTGGCCAAATGTCGTGAAAGTCAGGGTTCGAATGACTGTTGTAAATAATACACGACTGAGTAATTAAATCTAAAAATGTTGTTTGTTTGCTTGGTTGTAATTGATGAGGGGAAACAATTAAAACGTAGCTGTAGTGCTAACAGGTCTGATTTTAAATCCTATTTGTTTTGTTGTTGATTTGCCGTGTGATCGAGTCTATTTCAGTGAGAACACAAGGATGAAACATATTGTAGATGTGAAAAAAAAAACAACCAAACAACAAAAAAAAAAAACACACTAGGCAAGACAAATTAGCATAATAATAGGAACTGAAAGCTCGTAGCCTCCAATCACAATTATGTAAATGATATCAGGCTAATTTGTGGCTAGTATCTTTCAGTTTGTGTTAGCCTTGTTTTAATCCATATATTAAATCCCACCTTGGTTTCTGACCCTGCGCAATGAGAGACCTTGTATGTTATGACCTTCACGCTGGGTTCCACTTCAGGCTAAACAGCATCAGGATTCATTTCTTTACTTTTAGTGAGGAGTGATGATGATGATGATGATGAGGCCACTGATTCCTCCAGTGGAAAGAAAGAAAGACAAAGTAGGAGTAAATAGTTTACACACACACACACACACACACACACAAAATCTGAATAATTTGTAATTGTGATGTTACATCATTACAGCTATTTCTTTCCTCTTATGTAAAGTGGGCTTGGGTAACGCTTGTGTAAGTTTCATGGCTTGTGCAGCCCACAGAGATTTGATCAAAAGCGCATGCATGCTTGAGCAGTCTCCTTGTGTCTGAGCCACCTAGTGAGTGAAGCTAATCTATTGAGCAAAGGCTAATCTAGCAAGCAAATTGAAACGACTGTAGCAAATGGAAGGCTAATGAAAGCGATAGCCAATGAGAGAGAATCTTGTGAGGACAAGTTAAGTTAGCAAGTACAAACTAAACTACTGTAGCCAGAGGAAGCTAATCTTGTGAGTGAACGCTAATTCAGCAAAGAAAAGATGAACTAGCAAATGAAAGTAAATTCTAGGAAGCTACTAGATCAAGCGCAAGGGAACCTAGGAAATGAAAGCTAATCTAGTGAGTAAAAGCTAATCTCACAAGGATAAGATAAACTATCTACTGGAAAGGAACCTGATAAGTAAAAGATAACCTAGCAAGCACTAACTAAACTAACCAGAGAAACGTAACCTTATGGGTGGAAGCTAAACTAGCAAGCTTAGCTAAAGCTTGTTGTGTTAAATCCCTAATTGGGTGGTTTGGTACATTTAGCATTGAAAAAAAATCGTAATTCTTGTCACTAGTTCTGGTGTGCTTAGGCTGAGACTCATACAGAGGCTCATCAATCAAGTGTGCACATTAGAATATTAGGCCGCGCCTATTAGGAATTCAGTGAATTCAGCTGTGTTTGCAGTGTTTATTATATTTTATTAGGTTTCTTTCATTTGCTAGACTTTTAATACAGCACTCAAGTTGGTTTGTCATAGAGACAGTGGCGACGTTTACACGGACAGCGGTGATCTAATTATGGACCTTATTCTGAATAAGACGTATAATATTCTGATTAAGGTGTTTACATGAGTGGCTTTTAGAATACTCCTTTCATGTTCCCGTTTTGCGTGTTATTAACGCCACACGCCATTACGTCACCGTGCCACGCCGTCCGACGTCCCTCCAGAATTTCACGTAACGACATACTTCGTTATGGGACCGTATACAGTTTTGGGTGTTTTTATTTTTAATTATATGAAAACTTCGAGTGCGGTTAATTATTAGTCGTGTCATACGTGCAAATAGACGACCGCTTGAAGCCGTGGGCTGCGTCCCAAACCGCGTACTTACCTAAATACGTGTATTTCTCCTACTATATAGCAGGTAAGTACGCGGTTTGGGACGCAGCCGTGCTCTCTCGTTTGCCGTCAAACGGTCGAGCGCTGCCGTGTGTGTACGTGTCCTGTCGCACAATGCGGTGAAAACTCTCACACGACGTTAATAGTGTGATTAAGGTGTGTACATGTCTGTAACGTGACTAAAACAGGAATACTCCACACGTCTTAATTCCATTTGTGTTTACTCCGAGTATGACTTTAATCGGATTAAGATCATCAATAATCGCTGTTTACATGCTAGTTTCTTAATCAGAGTATCGTCTTAATCGGGTTCGCATTGGAGTATCGTTGTCCATGTAAACATACTGATGATAAATATCTCTTTCCTGGGAATTTATTGTTCTCGCCATGTATACATCAAAGATAAAAAACACACTATATGAAAATGTAATCTCATATGATCACAGCCTGAGGAGTAAACAGTCGAGGAACGCTCTGCAAATATTACATGCCTCATCATATGTGGATGTATTTTTTTTTCATATATTATTGCTCGTGGATGACGAATGTTTCCAACGGAATTGTAAATTGTAAAGAACAATAATGTCCGCGCATCAAAAGCTCAGTCTGCATGAAAATCTAATCTCATTGTGATGTCGGGCGATTCGCAAATGGAGCATCGCACCCGGAGGGACGTTGGCTAGAGCCAGAATCGTGACCAGCACCTCCAGGAGCACGGTGGAGCATTCCCACAACAATAACACATGCACACGTGCTGAGGCGGGGTCAGAGACACTCACCTGTGGGTAGAGGGACATAATTACATCGAGCACCCACGACTGGAGGCTTGTGCAGCGGAACATAATGGAACAGAGACAAACAAATCTGCTGCATGATGCTCGACAATGCACTCGTACTTATCTTTCTCATCATAACACGGATTCGCCCGAGGAAGCGTACCCTGCGGCTCGACCCTGGAGCTTTGCCCTGGACCAGAGGCATAGCTATTTCAGGTTTGAACCTTCCCTGGAATATTTTATGATAGTTCCAAACAGTTACTCGTGGGTGGTTAACATAACACATACTGTACAGCACAGCTCATTATATACAGTATGTACATGAGAAAGAAAACACTTGGGAATGTTCTGTTATGGGAAAAATAATCAACACATGGGTACACAGAGGTTTATTTTCCGAAAAAAAAAAAAAAAAAGGTTTATTTGCTTAATGAAGGTCAGGTTGGGTTAGGGTTAGGGTTACTTTTTACCCATTTATAGTTGCATTTAATGTTGTGGAACCTTGTTTTTTTGTGCAGTAATTGCGGTATATATATAAAACTGTCGTTATAATGATTCCATATTTAACCACCAAAGATTTCAAACAGGGGGTTTGTGGTTAGCACGTTCCCCTCACACCTCCAGGGTCGGGGGGTCGATTCCCACCGTGGCCCTGTGTGTGCGGAGTTTGCATGTTCTCCCCGTGCTGCCGGGGTTTCCTCCGGGTACTCCGGTTTCCTCCCCCAGTCCAAAGACATGCATGGTAGGCTGATTGGCGTGTCTAAAGTGTCCGTAGTGTATGAATGGGTGTGTGAGTGTGTATGTGATTGTGCCCTGCGATGGATTGGCACCCTGTCCAGGGTGTACCCCGCCTTGTGCCCCATGCTCCCTGGGATAGGCTCCAGGTTCCCCCGTGACCCTGAAAAGTATAGGCGGTATAGAAGATGGATGGATGGATAGAGATTTCAAACAAATACAGCTTTTAATTTTTTTAATCACATTTTAATGGCGGCTGCTATGGTGAGAAACGGGATTAACCAATCAGGATTGTGATTTTCTCTTGTTTTTTGGTTTGAAAGCTTCTAGAAAGCGAACTAGACTCTGAGCACAGGGATATATATCAATGTGTATATATATATATATATATATATATATATATATATATATATATATATATATATATGTGTGTGTGTGTGTGTGATTGTGCCCTGCACTGGGTTAGTACCCCGTCCAGGGTGTCCCCCACCTTGTGCCCCCTAGGCATTCCCTGGAATGGTCTCCAGGCTCTCCAAGCAGTATGGAAAATAGATTTCTGGATGGACTATTACGGGAAGATTGGTTGACAGTATAAGGATCATGCCTTGAATAATGAAAATGACAAATTCTGAATACCACCACCTGCTTCTTACTGTTTAGCATCCACCCAATATGGATGAACGAGTCAGGCGTCTATTCATACAATGCAAATGACACCATCCCGCCTGAAATGAATTCCTAGCTACTGTACGTCATATACCAAAGTCCACAGACTCACCAGAACATCAGCGACAGCCTCGTTGTACCATTTCCCTTGCACTGTGTCAATAAAATTCACTATTGAGGATCCTCTGGGCTTTTAGTTCATCATAGTATATTATCCCAGCGTGAAATATAAGCAAGTGCTTCAGGCATCTGGTATATTTCGCTGGTGTAATGAGAAAAACTGCTTCATTATATGCTTCAGCATGCTAAAGGTTTTTTTTTTTTTTGTTCCACAGGCATATTTTCAACTACACATCAATGAGAAACCTGTAGCTGTAATAAAAGTGTGTTTATTTGAAAAGCATGTATGTAACCCTGTGTTTATTCGTAATTGAAGGTTAACATGGCTCGGTATTGAAACATGTCACCGCGAAGGGTGGAAATTTATTACTCAACCTTCATACAATTGATCTTCCTGTACAGTTTATTTTATTTATTTTTTATTGTTTGTGTGTGTGTGTACAGTGATTATGGTAGCAGAACTGCAAAATTGCTACTCACCAAAATCTTGAATTAGGACCCACACACACCCACACACACCCACACACACACACATGTACAGCATTGTAAGTGTATTATTTATCTTATAACCTGAATCTGTTGCGTTAGCAGGATCAGGGTCACCTTCAGGCTTATTATACTACACATTAAATCCATAAACCACACACGTACACACACTGCAGTACATATATCAAGACAGGGCAAACTTCAGCTCACATCACACAGCAATTCAGACCTACTGTAATTCGACAAAAATGTCCCTCCCCCACTCCATCCCACTCTCAATAATGTAGAGGTGGACTCAACAGAACGCAGAAATCTCGTTAGTATCGACGGCGCGATAATAAACTGCAGCACTGCACAGATGCTCCAGAGAGCATTATCAAATGGAGAGAGATAGAGTCCAAACTTATTTACCACAGAAACCAGTTTAAAGATCAGACCCACGCGACTGGAGCTCTCAGAGAACGAGAGCGAGAGAGAGAAGATTTTAAAGTGTCCATAATCACAGAGTGTCCAGAGGCTAACTCGATTGTAAAGGCTCTAACTTCGAACTTGTAAAGTCTCGACTGTTCTTCAGAGTGTCATTAGATACACACTGTATGCGCTCTCCTGCTGTTGCAACGTGTCCAGAGATGCTTTTCTGCCCACCACGGTTGTAAATAGTGGTGATTTGAGTTGCAGAAGCCTTCCTGTCCTTCTCATCTGACATCTCTCATCAACGTGGCATGTCTATCTGCAGAACTGTTTGTTTTGTTTTTTTTCTTTTCCAACCATGCTGTCTAAAATCGTGAAAATCCCAAGAGAGCAGCAGTTTCTGAAACCACTGACCTGCAAGTGTACCTTCTCATTAAATAAGGATTCTTTAGATGCTTTCTCAAACCAGTAAGGGTTCTTCGGTCGTTCCTCTATATGAACCCTTGGTTCTACCCGAAAGCCTTTCAGATAGGGAACAACTGCAGCCTTTTATTCCTAGAACTACCTTAAAGAATCCTTTTTCTGAGAGCATACGGTAGGTTCACATGACATTACAAGGCCTCCTTTGGTTATTTAAGGGTTATTAGCTGCCTAATGAGTTCTGCATGGAAGTCTGTTGAGTAAAAATACGCGCTGTTGTTGGGTTCTACATCGAACCCTTAAGCGTTGTCTCAGATGGGCAAACCAAAGGTCCTAGTTGGAACCTGTTTTTCTAGGAGCTTAGAAAATTGGTTCTTCAGGAGTGCTTGGGATAGCTATATTTATCTATTGCTAAGTAAATTCTAAAATGGTTTTACTTGGAACAGTGTCTGAAAGGGAAGCCCACTGATCTAAGTTTCTACAGAGGACATTTAAGGAGTCCAAAACCAGAACCTATAAAGTTGTAGATCATGACAAATTGTTCAGCAAATTGATCTCTCGCTCTTTTGTTTTTTGACATTCTGATAAAGCGACTGGATAATAATGGTAATAATAATAATAATAATAATAATAATAATAATAATAATAATAATAATAATAATATGGTTAATTTTGTTCACAATTTTAATATAATGGCCATACAATAATGTTCTACTATTTTTATTGTTTATTATTTTCCTTTCTTAATCAGACCCCACTTGGGTTGGACATAAAGTCCATGGGAAACACCATGCAGGAACTAAAAGATGAGGGAGTACAGAGCTGGGGAAGCATCATACGACCTGCACCATATGATTGGCCCAAGGAATTTACTGAAGCCAATCATTTGAATTTGTCGCTTCACCGAGTCATAACTAATTTGCCTAAAATGGAGTAAACTCCATTTTGATTTGTCGCTCTTCACTGTTGCCAGAATCAGCGCTCTGAGTAGTGCGCTGTCACGTGAAATGACAGGTTGCCTGGCACGTTTTTTTTTTTTCTTCTTCTCTCGCTCGCTAGTGTGAATATAAGCTAAATGGAGCAGTCACTCTAATGGAAAATATGGTGCTGGTAATTTCTTACTGGACGTTTGGGATCCAAATCAAATCTAATTAAAATCAACAGATTACACAAAACATTCATAAAGCAGAGAGATGCAAGTGCTGCTCAAGTTTATAGCTTTAGGAATTTGCTACACTGTAAGACTATTTCAACTACTTACACCATAAAACTAAACTATTTAACACAATATTACTGTCCCGATGTGATAAATATGGAGATGAGTTTGTTATTTAACCCCTTAAATGCCTAATTATTATTCCGTTACTGATCTTAAAGCATGTTCTTTAGGAATGATCTTGAATTATTCAGCAACTCCACTGAAACTCAGAGTGAGAGCGGAGAAATTCAGTCTGGATCCAGGAGGTTAAAGAGATTATGATGAGGGTAAGATTTAGAGTTAGGGGCAATGGTTTGTTGGGGTAAGTGTAAGATTTAAGGTCAAGTTTAAGGTTTAAGGTGAGATAGTACAGCTCCAGATTTTAGCTAGAGATTTTAGTTTCAGTGGTTGGCGGTTAAAATGTATTTTAGTGTTAGGAAGAGGTTTGGAGTTTAAGGCCAGGGTGAGCAGGGTTAGTTTGTGTTGGGGTCCATGGGTTACACCGCCTCAACGAATTAAATAAATACAGGAAAAGGAAAAGGAGATGTTGATTTTGATTGTTCACAATATTCACAAAAATTCTCTGCTCTCATGGATATCAAACAACTGCAAACACAACACTGGTTTATCCAAAAAATATATATATATCTTTGTTAAATATAGGTGTGCAACAATTATTGGCACCCCTATGAATTCATGTGAGAAAAATATATTTGAAGTATATTCCCATTGATATTTTACATTTTCTTAGTACACCTGGGTGACTAGGAACAGGAAATTGTTCAAGCGTGACTTCCTGTTTCACAGGGGTATAAATGTGAGGTAACACACAGGCCAAATTCCCTTAGTGATTCATAACAATGCATAAGACCGAGGGATATAGCTGTGATGTGCGGCAAAAGGTTGTTGAGCTTCACACAATGGGAAGTGTCTATAAGAAAATAGCACAAACATTGAAAATGCCCATTTCCACCATCAGGGCAATAATTAAGAAGTTCCAGTCAACTGGAAATGTTATGAATCGACCTGGAAGAGGACGTGTGTCTATATCGTCTCAACGCACTGTGAAGAGGACGGTTCGAGTGGATAAAACATCTCCAAGGATCACAGCTGGAGAACTGCAGAAGTTAGTTGCGTCTTGGGGTCAGAAAGTCTCCAAAACTACAATCTGAAGTCACCGACATCACCACAAGGTGTTTGGAAGGGTTTCAAGAAAAAAGCCTCTACTCTCATCCAAAAACAAACTCGAGCGTCTTCAGTTTGCCAGACACTACTGGAACTTCAAATGGGATCGGGTTCTATGGTCAGATGAAACCAAAATAGAGCTTTTTGGTAATAAACACCAGAGGTGGTTTTGGAGCACACAGAGAGGTAGCCATATGGAAAAGTACCTCATGCCCACGGTTAAATATGGAGGTGGATCTTTAATGTTTTGGGGCTGTTTTTCTGCCAGAGGACCTGGACATTTTGTTAGGATACATGGCATCATGGACTCTATCAAATATCAACAGATATTAAATGAAAACCTGACTGCCTCTGACAGAAAGATTCAAACGGGCCGTGGTTGGATCTTCCAGCAGGACAATGATCCAAAACATCATCAAAATCAACACAAACATGGTTTACTGACCACAAAATCAAGATCCTGCCATGCCCATCCCAGTCCCCTGACCTGAACCCCATAGAAAACCTGTGGGGTGAACTGAAGAGGAGACTCCACCAGCGTGGACCTCGAAATGTGAAGGATCTGGAGAGATTCTGTATGGAGGAACGCTCTCAGATCCCTCACCATGTATTCTCCAACCTCATCAGGCATTATAGGAGAAGAAAAAGTATTGACTAAAGGGGGCCAATAATTGTTGGACACCTATATTTAACAAAGATATTTTTGTGGGATAAACCTGTGTTGTGTTTGTAATTGTTTGATATCCATGAGAGCAGAGTATTTTTGAGAATTGTTTTGACAAAAGATCAAAAGGTTAAACAATAAAGACAACTTCTTTGCTCATATTTACCAAGGGTGCCAATATTAGTGGAGGACACCATGTACATATACAGTGCTGTAAAAGTATTTGCCCCATCCTGATATATTCTGTTTTTTTGTATATGTCTCATATTAAATTGTTTCAGAAATTAAAACAAAATCGAAGATTAAACAAAAAGAGGCCTCTTAAACAGGCCTCTTTTGCATCAGTAAAGGTCACTGTTCATGACTCCACTATCAGAAAGACACCTGGCAAAAATGGCACCATGGAAAAGTGGCGAGGTGAAAACCACTGCTAACCCAGAAGAACATTAAGGCTCATCTGAATTTTGCCAAAACACGCCTTGATGATCCTCAAACCTTTTGGGAGAATGTTCTGTGGATTGATGAGTCGAAAGTGGAACTGTTTGGAAGACGGGGTCCCTTTACATCTGGTGTAAACCAAACACAGAATTCCACAAAAAGATCATCACACCTCCAGTCAAGCATGGTGGAGGAAGTGTGATGGTGTGGGGATGCGTCGCTGCTTCAGGGCCTGGGGAACTTGCAATAATTGAGGGGAAACATGAATTCTGCTCTCTACCAGAAAATCCTAAAGGAGAATGTCCGGTCTTCAGTCCGTAAGCTGAAGTTCAAGCACAACTGGATTACGCAGTAAAACAATGATCCAAAGCACAGGAGTGAAAGACTGAAAGTTAAAGAAAAAAAAGACTACTACTACTAATAATAATAATAACAACAACAACAACAACAACAACAATAATAATAATGATAATAATAATAACAACAACAGCAATAATAATAATAATAATAATAATAATAATAATAATAACAAAACAACAACAACAATAATAACAATAATAATACTGTTTAAATAAAAAATATATTAAAATGCTAAGAATAAATAATTCATAATAAAATTATAATAAAGTAGGCAACTAAAAATGAAGAGAGTAAAAAATAGTAATGAGAAAGCAGGGAATTTATAAAATAAATAAATAAATATATAAATAAATGAATAATAACTATCTTTCAAATTAGTCTAATAATAATAATAATAATAATAATAATAATAATAATGTAGATTTAGGAGATTATTTAGGAGGTTATTTTGGTCTATTTTTCCCCAGTTTTTTTCCTGTTTTTTTTGTTTGTTTGTTTTTTCCAACTTGCCGTGCTCTTCCCTCAGTTGGTTACGATGCCTGTGGCATTTGAGTAAAATAAATAAATAAATAATAAATAATAACACAATTCAAATCAATTAACAAGCTCAGGTGACAAGAAGCAGATCAATCACAGGTCGTCTGCTGTCACAGCAGCATGAGGGATGAGTAACACTCACATTAAACAAGCATCATCCTTCACATTGCTCATAAATTAATGCTCTGTGCTCAACGTCTTTAGATTCAATTACAGAAGAGCACAATATCGCATCCTGAGTAATTATGAACACACACTAATAAACACACACTGACAAACACACACTAATAAACACACACTAAAAAACACACATTAATAAACACACACTGACAAACACACACTAATAAACACACACTAATAAACACACATTAATAAACACACACTAAAAACACACATTAATAAACACACTCTAATAAACACACATTAATAAACACACACTAATAAACACACACTACTAAACACACACTGACAAACACACACTAATAAACACATTAATAAACACACACTGACAAACACACACTAATAAACACACATTAATAAACACACTGACAAACACACAGTGACAAACACACACTACTAAACACACACTGACAAACACACACTAATAAACACACATTAATAAACACACACTGACAAACACACACTAATAAACACACATTAATAAACACACACTACTAAACATACACTGACAAACACACACTAATAAACACACATTAATAAACACACACTGACAAACACACACTAATAAACACACACTAATAAACACACATTAATAAACACACACTGAAAAACACATTAATAAACACACACTAATAAACACACACTAATAAACACACACTGACAAACACACATTAATAAACACACACTGACAAACACACACTGACAAACACACACTACTAAACACACACTGACAAACACACACTAATAAACACACACTGACAAACACATACTAATAAACACACATTAATAAACACACACTAATAAACACATACTAATAAACACACATTAATAAACACACACTAATAAACACACACTAATAAACACACACTGACAAACACACATTAATAAACACACACTGACAAACACACACTGACAAACACACACTACTAAACACACACTGACAAACACACACTAATAAACACACACTGACAAACACATACTAATAAACACACATTAATAAACACACACTAATAAACACATACTAATAAACACACATTAATAAACACACACTGACAAACACACACTAATAAACACACATTAATAAACACACACTAATAAACACACATGAATAAACACACACTGACGAACACACACTAATAAACACACATT
>NC_071262.1:28807801-28815301 GCF_023375685.1 Ictalurus furcatus | reverse complement strand
CCAAAGGTTCAAGGTTGGATTTTGAAACTCTCTGACACTGAAACACTATGTTGTAGGGTTCTAAAGTATATAGAACCTTTAGGGGTCTTCATTACACATACAGACTAAATATACAGGATAAGTCTAGAAGCTTGAATTGATTCTTTAGTCAGGGTGGAAACCCCTAAAGGTTCAAGGTTCTAATTGGAACACTTTCTGATACTGAAAGACTATCTCGTAGGGTTCTAAAGTATGTAGAACCTTAAGAGGCTTCCAGCATGTCTACCGACCGGTTAAATCTAGAACCTTGAAGTTATTCTTTAGCCTGGGCAGAGACCCCTAAAGGTTCTACTTGAAGCTCTCTCTGATATCGAAACACAATGTTGTAGGGTTCTACGGTATGTAGAACCTTTATGGGTCTTCACTACACATACAGACTAAAAATACAAGATAAATCTAGAACCTTGAAGTTATTCTTTAGCCTGGGCAGAGACCCTTAGCGGTTCTACTTGAAGCTCTCTCTGATACTGAAACACAACGTTGTAGGGTTCTACAGTATGTAGAATATTCAGGGTCTTCATTACACATCCAGGCCAAATGTGCAGGATAAATCTAGAACCCTGAAGGATTGCTGGACTTGTACATGGGTCGAGAACCCTTGAAAGTTCTATGTACTGTAGAACCCCAGGACAGAGAGGGTATATTTCAGTATCAGACAGAGAGTCAAGATATTACTGTCATTAAACAAACAGACAATAAATAAATAAATAAATAAACGCTCCCTCTTTCTATCTGGGTTTCCTCCAAGTTCTCCGG
The DNA here is from genome assembly GCF_023375685.1 of Ictalurus furcatus. Lineage (NCBI taxonomy): Eukaryota > Metazoa > Chordata > Actinopteri > Siluriformes > Ictaluridae > Ictalurus > Ictalurus furcatus. Next base: position 28,814,506 of record NC_071262.1, on the reverse strand, counting down.
ATTCCTCCCACCTCCTAAAAAACACGCCATTCGATCAGTGACACTAAATCGCCCCTAGATGCGTATGAGTGTGCGAATGTGCCCTGGTGTCCTACTATCCAGGGTGTATTCCTGATTTGCTCGCAGTTTTTTCCAGAATAGACACCGTCTTATCTTCTATTCCAAGCTGAGGGCAAAGCATGCTCTTTGGCTTTTCCTCAGAGAGGGTTTCAGAAAGAACCCGTGCTTCCAGCACATGTACAAACCAAATCTAGGGATAGTCTCTGGATCTATGGATCAGAATTCCAAGCTGATGGAAGGGCGTGTTCGTTGTTTTGTTTTTTTGTTTTTTTGGGGTTTTTTTTCCCCAATCACACATCTTTCTTATGTATTATAACCGTGTGCTGCTCGTGGTAGGAATGTGCTCTTCAGCCAAGGGCTTATCTTTTCAAAAATCTTACTAAAATCTGTCGTTTTTATCCCTTTTTATTTATTTATTTATTTATTTATTTCTACCCTTCTATCCTTTTATTACAGGAAAATCAAGCTGACATATCACCTGACATTTCATGTGCAAAACACACTCCCTAATTCTGTGGTGCTGTAGCATCTTCGGCAGCGGTGAACTCCACGGAAAAAGGAAAATACAGACGAAAGAAAAAAAAATAAGTACAGAACAGAAAATAGGAGTAATTTGGAGCAGGTACTTAACAGGAGAGAATGCTTTCTTCTGTGAAATGTCAGTAATTGCAGAGTGGGTGTTTAAGTCTTTCTCTCTCTCTCTCTCCCTCTCTCTCTCTCTCTCTCTCTCTCTCTCTCTGGCACTGAAACTTTCTATTTCGTTATTAGCATAAAAAGGCACCAGTAGTTGGGCTTAATTCTGACGTGTGTTATTAAGAGCATCTTTGTGCGCCTCTGCCGTTTCCTCAAGAGGCTTTTCAGCAGGAAATCTGCATCGATTTGCCGAAGCGGCTCGTCGAGATTCGGGGCTTGATTACCGAAACACTCGAGCCGGAGGAGCTTTTTACTGTGGAGGAAGCACCGCATGACTCACACCTTTACACTGCACACACTCACGGCCTCGTGTGGTGAGGGGACGAGGAGAGGCTCGGAGGGACGGAAGAGAGAAAGAGCGAGAGAGACTAAAAGCCATATATTTAAAAAAAAGAAAGAAAGAAAGAAAGAAAGAAAAAACAATACACCCCACAATTTCCAGGGTTACTGATGGATACAAGACGCTACACTCCATTTATTCCCGAACAAAGACTTATTCGTGAAGAAAAGGGAGCTTGATGAAAGGGTGTGCTTTATTACACAAAAGAAAGGAAGAAATAATGATGTAAAGAACGAATCAGTTACCAGAAAAGAAAAAAAAAGTTCATCAGGGGTTCTTTAGACGGTTGATGGTCTAACTTTCTAAAGAGGAAAAAAAAAAAATTCTGAAAGAGAAACAATCTGTTGTATTAGTGTTTTTATTTATTTATTTATCTATCTATCTATTTATTTATTTATTTATTTATTTAACAATGACAATTTATTAACATGTTTGTTTATAGAAAGAAAAACAGAAAGCGGGAACGAAAGAAAGACTATCTTGCATTAACTTACTTGCATCACGTTTATTTATGTATTATTTATTTATTCATTTATTTATTTATTTAACAATTACTAAGTTAGCAGTTTATTAATCGTATTTATTTGAAGGAAAGAAAGAGGGAACGAAAGCTAATCTTTTACTTCTTAAAGCAAAATAAATTTTACTTACTTACTAAGGCAAATGAGTGTGTGTGTGTGTGTGTGTGTGTGTGTGTGTGTGTGTGTGTGTGTCATATTGTCTGAGAACCTCAGAACCATTTTGACATGTTACACCACGCTGGGCGCACACTCAGTCCACAGGGGAGCGTACAGGCAATTAAATGGGGCTGGCTGGTGTTTGAACACACACACACACACACACACACATACTGTACACACACATCTGGGAATAGCGAGAGAGCATTCAGGGCCAGGCTGTTGACGGTCTCTCGGGTAAAACAGACTTGGAGGAGGATTTGATAGAAAACGTTCACTAATTAGCATTTTTGTTTCAGTTAATGATTTTGCTATGTGCAGTGTTTATTAGCACTGTAGTGTTTGTATCATCGCTACATGACCTGGTGTTTTAGCAGTACGTGGACTAGCTAAAGTCCTGCATGTACGCACTGAGCTACAGGATAGGACGCATTTATATATTACTATACCACGTATAATCCACATCTTCTGCTGTTAAACATTTCAACCCTCATCATACGGCGGGAACACGTCCGTTCGTTTTGGTCTAAGGAAGAAATTCAATACATTAAACAGGACTTTAGTTACATCGCTGCATTTCTAAATGATATAGCTGCAGAGAAATGAGGAGCAGTTTAATAACACACTTTTATATGAAGCAGCGGCGTTATTCCGTGCAGCGTATTTTCATTAACAGCGAGTAGTGAATGACATAATGACCTCCACACCGTTTACTCACTCTGACACGGCTTTATTTAATAAGAGCTTCATTTATTAGCAGGTTCTGTTTCTTAATTAACACATTTCCAATGTATTCTTTCTACTGAAAGTACTAAACTACTGCTTATGTTTACAGTCGGCTCGTTTCTGTACGGTGTTTCACATTCAGCCGCTTCATCCTCTGCTCTCGTGGATATCGACCAATTGCAAACACAACACAGGTTTATCCAAAAAAAAAAATTTGTTCATTATAGGTGTGCAACAGTTATTGGCACCCCTATGAATTCATGTGAGAAAAATATATTTGAAGTATATTCACATTGATATTTGACATTTTTTTTTAGTACACCTGGGTGACTAGGAACAGGAAATTGTTCAAGCATGACTTCCTGTTTCACAGGGGTATAAATATGAGGTAACACATAGGCCAAATTCCCTTAGTCATTCATCACAGTGGGTAAGAGCGAGGAATATAGCTGTGATGTGCGGCAAAAGGTTGTTGAGCTTCACAAAATGGGGCGTGGCTAGAAGGAAATAGCACAAGCATTGAAAATGTCCATTTCCACCATCAGGGCAATAATTAAGAAGTTCCAGTCAACTGGAAATGTTATGAATCGACCTGGAAGAGGACGTGTGTCTATATCGTCTCAACGCACTGTGAAGAGGACGGTTCGAGTGGATAAAACATCTCCAAGGATCACAGCTGGAGAATTGCAGAAGTTAGTTGTGTCTTGGGGTCAGAAAGTCTCCAAATCTACAATGTGAAGTCACCTACATCACCACAAGCTGTTTGGAAGGGTTTCAAGAAAAAAGCCTCTACTCTCATCCAAAAACAAATTCGAGCGTCTTCAGTTTGCCAGACACTACTGGAACTTCAAATGGGATCGGGTTCTACGGTCAGATGAAACCAGAATAGAGCTTTTTGGTAATAAACACCAGAGGAGGTTTTGGAGCACACAGAGAGGTAGCCATATGGAAAAGTACCTCATGCCCACGGTTAAATATGGAGGTGGATCTTTAATGTTTTGGGGCTGTTTTTCTGCCAGAGGACCTGGACATTTTGTTAGGATACATGGCATCATGGACTCCATCAAATATCAACAGATATTAAATGAAAACCTGACTGCGTCTTCCAGAAAGCTTCAGATGGGCCGTGGTTGGATCTTCCAGCAGGACAATGATCCAAAACATACATCAAAATCAACACAGAAATGGTTTACTGACCACAAAATCAAGGTCCTGCCATGACCATCCCAGTCCCCTGACCTGAACCCCATAGAAAACCTGTGGGGTGAACTGAAGAGGAGAGTCCACCAGCGTGGACCTCCAAATGTGAAGGATCTGGAGAGGTTCTGTATGGAGGAACGGTCTCAGATCCCTCACCATGTATTCTCCAACCTCATCAGGCGTTATAGGAGAAGACTCAGAGCTGTTATCTTGGCAAAGAGAGGTGGCACAAAGTACTGACTAAACAGGTGCCAATAATTGTTGCACACCTATATTTAAACAAAGAACAAAGATATTTTTGGGGGATAAACCTGTGTTTTTGTATTGTAGAAATGCATTTCAGAATTGTCACATGATATTTTTATACAACACGCAAGGTTTCCTCTTACACAATGTGGCCTAATTACGCTTGAAAACATGCACTGAAACCTTAATGCATAAGACCTGCTGTATAAATACATGACTTCAAACACAAGACAAACAGAGGCGTATAAATATACTGACTAATGAGACACAGGGAGACTCGTAGTCATGAACAGGTGTTGAATAATCAGCAGGGTTGTTCGAGATGGAGATGGAGCACGAGGAGGCAGGAATAAGGGAGGGGGGGATGGGGGGGATGGGGGGGTTGTCGAGGTGGAACATGTCTCAATATTTGTACAAAAGAATGCAAGCAAGGAACATATGATGCCTCAGTGAACAGAGCAAGAGTCTACTGAATAGCCCATCTATTCAGCTAGTCAAAAGGTTCAGAATTTATCGTGAAATTGCACACTTTGCGTTATATTCACCAGAGAGTGTGTTACAATTGGCACAAAACGGTGAATACACTCGCTAAATGTATGCTAATTCGGTAAAACTGCTCATACGCAGGTTTGTTCTGACTTCCATCAGGGTTCAATAAGCTAGCTAGCTAGCTAGAGACCCGCTAGCTAGTATCTCAGGCGGTAAATTTAGCTAGTTAGCTAGCTAGCATCTTTGCGAATAGCGGTGCCAGTGGGACAGATCAGTTTTCAAAGCTGCTAATTTCATGCTAATACCTCTGTCAACGTGCTCACCCTCGCTTGTCATCTCGTGCGATTGCTATCTGGGGCTTCGACTCCAACATCCGCAGGTTGAAAGTAGGGAAATGGTGAGCGAGCCACCATAACTGCGCGCAGTAGTAATAAAGTCACATCAGAGCAGAACGAAGAACATATGGTTTGTTTTTCACATATTTAGTTTTTTTTTTTTAGAAAGAGCTGTGAACTGTCAAAGAAAAGCAAGAAGCAGAAAAATGGGTACGGGTATGTGACACGAGCAAAATGGCACATTTAAATATTTCCTCTGGAATAAGAGGTCAGGGTATTTTCTTGTTTGTGGCCCTATTTTCTCTCTCTCTCTCTCTCACTCTCTTTCTCTTCTGAAGTGACTGTGAAAGCCTCATCCTTCCTCCTCCATATTTCTCTTTTTATAAATGTCAGTGTGTGGAAGTATCCCCCTCCTGTGATGCGCTTGATAGATTGCGTGCGCCTGCGTGTGATAGATTTAAGGTGTGGAGGAAGTCATAAGCACATCAGCGAGGAGGAGAGCGAGTGACTGAACGCTCCTCCATCACTCAGGAGTTTTACATATCCAACGCCTGCGGCGCACAGCTCATCCTCTCATCCAGTGTGGAGACATCGCACGCTGTAGATCCACACCGAAAGCTCCGCACTTCACACGTTACAGTCCAAGGACAGATGCTACACAGTCATGCTAATTCCTGTGCTGATTGCTATGTACAGTTATGACTGATTAGGTTTATGGCGAGGGGGCGGAGTTGTATAATGGAAATTCATCGTTAACACACTGTTTTCATCAGCTGAGGAGTTACAGAGCTTTTGTATTTTTGTCTGTTATTTTGAATTTTGCAAGCAAAAATATACAAATTAGTTGTTGTTGTTGTTGTTGTTTTATTATTTCGAGAATAAAATGCACACTTTGAGTTTGTGCTGTTGGTTTTATTATTTTTTTAGCAAAAAATGTACAACTTTAGTATCATGTCTAGCAATAAAAATGACAATTTAAGCTTCATTTTACTCGTGTATTTATGCTTAAATTTGTATTCTTTCAACTTTAATACACAATTTAAGTTTCTTTTTTTTCTGTTTTATAATAATAATAATAATAATAATAATAATAATAATAATAATTATTATTATTATTATTATTTCAAGCCTAAATGTACAATTTAAAATTATTTTCTTTGTTGTTTTTATCATTCTCAGAAAAAATTCAAAATTTCAGTTTACTTTTTTATTTTTATTTTCACTTTTTTGTTTCTAGCAATATATATATATATATATATATATATATATATATATATATATATATATATAATTTTACTTTGTTGTTTTTGTTATGTTTAAGCTTATTTGTTTATTCTCAGATTTATATTTTCCAGCAAAAACCTACGATTAACATTTGTTTTGCTGTTGCTTTTATTATTTCTAGCAAAAAAAAAAAGACAAAATGAAATAAAAATGAAATTTTTAGTTTTTTTTTTTTTTTTTAATTATTTCCAGTGAAAGGAAATACTTTTTTTCTTTAGTGTTTTTTTGTTTGTTTGTTTTTTGTGTACAATCAAAGGGTGTTTTTTTGTTTTTTATTAGCTTATTAATATTATTGTTTTTATTATTTCTTTGTTGTTTTCTGTCGTCATTGCTGGCGGTGGCGTTACTCTTTCTAGCAACAACATACAAAAGGATTCCTTTCTTTTTTTTAATTGTTGCTTTTATTACACGAGTTCATTATTTAGCTTACCTGCGTGCGTGTTCGTGCACTCACGCGACTAACCCTGTTCTGTATAACATTAGCGAGTCGATTTGAAATGAAGCATATTCGCTAGCTAGATCAGTGAGTAGGGTTGCGCTGGAGAAGAGCGGGTTTTGCTTCATCACTAATGCTGAAACACATCCACGATTTTGTGTCATCTGTAAATTAGTGCGGAAAACTACACTAGGCTTACGTCACGTGGTGTCACGTGGC
>NC_071262.1:28792801-28805301 GCF_023375685.1 Ictalurus furcatus | reverse complement strand
CGTTCCGGATTGAGGTTGGAATCTCATTCCACCACTGAGGAACAGTTAATGTGAAGGTTCTGGAAAGGGACCTTGAGTAAAGCCACGCTGAGTAGGCGCTAATAAGCTTCGGTGGTTAATCGATCATTTTCTATAGAAATTATCATACTGTTATCTACAAAGCTCTGGAATGTTCCGTTTGATTCTAGCTCATACAGTACAGTACAGTACAGTACAGTACAGCAGGTCGCCATTCTACCTTTCTACTCAACATGACATCTTCACCGGATACGGATCCAAGATACCGACGGGTTTTAATCGTGTGGCTATTGAAGCTCATTTGCAAATCCTGCTGTTTACTGATCAAAAACTCGTCCACCGTTCGCGGCCAGATCGGTGCTGTTTGATCGCAGGATACCTGAGATACAGACGAGTAATGGCGTGGATCTAGCCCACGTGTCTGACTTTCATCTGGCCAAAGTAATGCCATGAAATGGCAGCGTGCACGTACATAAATCTTTTTATTTATCATTTTAATTGCCCTGATTCAGACAGCATGTGCAGCATATGTTGTTTAACCTGCTGTTATTCTTCAAGAAGGACGTGAAATAAACATGAGGTCAGAAGGTGATTGATTTGTTTTCTGTAACAGCAGCTCTGACAGTAGTGCAGTTGCAAACCACACGTTATTGTTTCTATAGTAACTGAGTAAACATAACTCATATATATAGATAATCAACCAGGTGAGTCTTGTTTTTTTTTTGTTTTTTTTTTTTTGGGGTCGGGGTGGGGGGGGGATATTTAAGTGAGGAACAACTGCTTATACTGGAGCTGCTACAACATAATTATAAACAGGAGCTAACTTATACAGTGCTAAGCGTAACTGTAAACGGATAAAAGTATACGTCACTTTTCAATAAATAGAAATTGTAATAATTAGCAAATTGCTGTGGTATATGAGGAATAAGACACTTCAGGTCATTTTGTTATAGGAAAATAATCAACTTCAGGGTTGTAACAGTAACCCACCATCTCGTTGATTAGTTTCCGAGTCCTTCCAGGATTTGGCGATTTTGCGATCGCGGAAATGAACGCAAAATCAAAGGAAATCCAGAACGTTCGCAGGAGCTTGCGATTTTTCAAAATTACCGCCGATTTTCCGTAGATTTGGGCCAAGACACGTCACGTAACCTCATCATGATGCGTCGTGCGACGTCATCACGACGCGCAACCTCGAAGAGATCAATAATGAAGAGTACAAAGTGTCGTTTTTGTGTGTGTGTCAATTTAGTTTTTTCACTAAAACAACAACGACATCTCATCTGCAAGTACACACAGCTGTGTGTAGGCTAAGAAAAGCCAGTTGTCTAACACTCGCGGCTCTTACACACTCAGACACTCGCATATCTCTTTGATATGAAAGGCTTTGGATATGGCTGTATATCTTCTTGTTGGATTTCCAATAACCTCTCTCAGGGGTTATGAGGGAGAATAAATGAAAAATATGGGATTTAATCACAGGCCAGTGGGTAAGCTTCGCCTGTCCTTGCGCCCCTCACAGCATAGTCCTGCCTTCAGCCAGGAGAACACTTTGGTTAGGATTTACACTGCCTGTTTAAATGAAATCTGATTTGTATAGTGCTTTTAAAAATGGACATTGCATAATCATATTCCTGTCTGGGGAGTCAAATTCAAAAAGCTACATTTAAATAAGTAGTGTATGTGATATTTTAGTCTTTTTCACTAGCCTGACACGCTGCACTAGCGTACCTCAACAGTACACAAGAATATTTATTACAAATACCTCGACTAAACAAACAATTGCATACATCACATTCTACCCAATCAGAACTGAGAATTCAACAGTACAGCGGTATAAATATACAGCTAGGAAATGACAGCTACCCAGAACATGCCCAAATTACTTCTAAGCAATGTCACATACAGCTGGTTCGATAATTGGGGAAATGTCAGCACAACATATTGTTAATGAATGTTCTTAATATTGCAGTTTTAATAGCTTGTGAAAAGATGGTATAGTCAGTTTTGTGTTTTGTAGCTAAAAGAAATGTAGGGTGTATCAATTAATCACTGGAGGAAAGTCGCACAAAGAGCCGAATTTGTCAATCACGTGGCGAGATTTAATAAATCATCAACACATGAGTTATGAGCCGCTGTCTTACAACACTGACAGGCTTAAATCACACATTATAACCAAACACGGATGAAAAATGGATAATCCAAAGAAAAGAAAGAAAGGAAAAATACATTTTGCGCTAAGGTCTTCCCAATTAGCAAACAAGGTTGTTAAGATGTAAATTGCGCTTGTTGTGTTGATCTGTGAGGGCTATCTGGGTAACATGTTTCAGGTGAACACAATTAGGAAAAAGAAAGAGACTAAAACAAAGGTTTGTGATGTGATAACATATTGATTAAATATGTTGGTAATAATTGGTATGGTAATAATTATTCATAATTATGTAACTTTTTTTAGCAGATGCATTTATCCAAAGCAATAATGCAAAATGAGGAAAATTAGGCCCAAATTTGACCCAATGGTAGTGCTAGAGTGTTGGCAGCACTTGGCCAAAATTTGGTCGGAATGTTCCGTAGATCCTGTTAAATCAGTGTACCAAATTTCACAACTTTTTATAAGACGGTTCTATGGGCTGCCATGGACACCATATTCCATAGAATAACCATACAGCAGACACCACAGAATAACATTAGGGTGCCTACATACCGTTGGTGCTTGGCCCCCTGACATTAATATTATTTTTATTATCATTAATAATAATAATAATAGTAATAATAATAATAATAATAAATAGATAGAATAGATCCATCAACATATGATGGATAGTTGATTAGGATATAGTACCTGTGTTATACAGCACGACTACATTACCCATCAGCCCCTGCACATCACAAGATCACACACACCTCAGTCACGTTCAAGTCTAATGAGCATTAGCGTTTAAGTTCTGACACTTGTAGCACTCCTTGCCTAGCGTTTGTCATGTTCACGTCATGTCCTTGTGCGTTTCCATATTTGCCTAGTTCTTGTTCTTCTAGCCCGTGTTTTTTTTTTTTTTTTTTTTTTTTTAATTTTCATATTGTACTTATTAAATAAATCATAATCTGCACTTGGTCAACTGCCTCCAAATCCAATACCTGACATTAAACATTTCATTTATATCTACAAACACAAAAGACTCAATGCTTCAATGCCTTGCTAAACAGCAAAATTAAAATGTATTTAGTTTGTCTTTTTATATATATATTTTTTTCTGCATTAGTATTAAATGGACAATCTTAATGTGTCACTTTGGATTTGTTACGTGTTTGATATGGAAGCACAGTAACTGAAAATTGACTTTAAAATAAAACAAGCTTATATTTGTTGTTTAGTGTTAAGGTTTGCTACACTAAAATATTGTATTTCTGTCAAAAAAAAAAAAAAAAAAAAAAAAAGCTCCTTGTGGTATTAATTTTGATATGCATTCCAGTACCACGATCATTTTAAACTATAATCTGATGCCAGTTTTTGTATGTACCCCCTACTACTAACTCTGACACCAATGCAAAAATAACTAAATGCCCATAATGAGTTTTAATTAGTGCAAATATCTTCTGTTTATGGCAGCAATTAAGGCATTATTATCCCCTGATAATAGTTACATAATTTTACTCATGCATTTCTCTGGTGCAGCTTGTTATTGGTGTTATATATTTACAGTACATATATATATATATATACTGTATACGCTGAGTTAGTGAGTTCATCAGATATACCAGTTGACTAACTTGTTAGCATCATGTTACGTATGTATAGAACGAGGTGAAATAAAAGTGGTTTTTTTTCCCCATTTTCATTCCAGTTTGTCATGAAGTGGAGCTCGGAGCATGGACAAAGCGTTAGCAGCTTGCTTTCCGTGCACGTTATTTGTATTATTAATAACTGAAATGAAGATTTGATGTATTATGCATTTTACAGTAAAATTTTACTGCTATTGATTGGGGAAAAAGAAGAAGAACATTCATGAATAGTGGAGTGAACAAAAACCTTAGAGGAGCTTCATTAAATATCTATACAACTAAAGATTTCGCTTTATCTTGAGTTAAATGAAAGTGTATCTATTACGTCAGTTGCTTCAAGATTTACAACGTATCATGTTTAAGAACTACTGTAGAACTCAACACCAGTGGTGAGACTGGGATGCCTCCGCCACCAACAACAGTTGACCTTGCTGTGACCTTGACCCTTTCATGGAGCAATTCCAAATTCCAGTTCATTTGCTGGTTACAGTGATATTTCCATATAAATCCAACATCCAACCAGTAGTGCTTGAGATATTGCACTAACGGGAATCTCGGATAGATGCATGGACGAACAACCCTGAAAACATCTTAATATATACTTAAATATAATGATAATCGCAGGACTACCACTGTTGCTGTTTAGCAGTTTAGACTATTAAATCCATAAGCGTAGACAAGGTTTATTCAGAGGCTAATAGTTTAACTGCTGATTTGTGAAGGCACGACTAAGATGGATTTTTTTTTCTTTCATTCATAATACTTCTGCTGTTCCTGGTGGGGGTTCATAGTGGCAACAGTCTGAGAAGGTCAGCTCAGACTTATCTATCCCTGGCCACAGTTTACAGCTCCTCCTGGGGGAATCCCCAAATGTTCCCAAGACAGCTGTGAGATATAATTTCTCCAGTGGATTCAGGGTCTTTCCAGGGGTTTTTGGGATGCCTAATACAACTGACCAGGCACCATCCACATCAACTGGCTCTTCTTAATTTGGAGGGGAAGTAGATCTACTCCGAGGTGCTCCCAGATTGCAGAGAACCTCAGCCTATCATGCAAAGTAATCCCAGCATCCATGTGGACCACAGGTTCCCAACCCTGGTCCTGGAGAACCCCCTGTCCAGCACATTTTCATGTTTTGCCTGCTCCCAACATACCTGATTTCACTAATAAGATAATTAGCAACCCTTCCTTAGTTGAAGTAGGCGTGTTAGAGCAGAGAAAACTCAAAATATTCAGGACAAGGGGTGCTTCATGACCAGGGTTTGGGAACCTATAATGTGGAGGAACTTCATTTCTGCCAGCTGTACTCATGACCTTATTCATTTGATCCCTACACACAGTTTATGACAATAGGTGAGGATAAGGGCGTAGATTAACCTGTAAACTGAGAGCTTCTCCTGAATACTGAGCATCTCCTTCACCACTAGAATCTGGTACAGTTACAGTAACATAACTTCCACTGACCTCGTGAATATGATCCCAAGATACAGGATGTAAGGACATTCACCAGAGGCAAGGTCTCTCTCTTTACCTGAATGAAGCATCACACTCTTTTCCATGAGACAACCATGGCCTCAGACTTTTCATCAGACTCGTTTCATACTTTGCAGTCAATTGTTCAAGTGTGTGTCGAATGATCACTACGGTGTGCATCAAAATGACATCGTCTACATATAACAGGGATGTTACCTCTAGCCTCCCCATACTCACGCCCCTCCAACCTCGGTGCCTTGATATCCTGTCCATGAACATCATAAACAGTATTCAACACCCACTTTTATCCATTTTCGATGGCAAGAAAACGCTTACAAAGTCTACAGATCAAATTATGGAGGCATAAATTGTCAAAAAAAAAAGTAGAATAACAGAATTTCAACATATTTTTCACAACTTCAGGGCTGCCGTAAATAATTTAAAGTAAAGATAACTTACGTGAAAAAAAAAAAAAAAAAAAAATTTTTTGCTTGTCTCTAAACTCTTGGTGCTGGTACAGCCAAGCCTATATGTAGTAAGAATAATAAGAATAACAAATCATGTGTTCAGAAATCTCTAACATTCACAGTTTCTAGCTTTTTAAAGAGAAAAAAAAAACACCATTTTGCACACATACACTGTTTTCCTTCTGCACCTAGTAGTAAAACCGGTCCGTGTCCTTGGATCCGAATTCCTTGGTGTGCATGTTTTACCTTTATTGCACCAGATGTGTTTAACTCGCGGATGAGCTGGCACTACGATGTTTATAGAAAGGTAAATCAATGACTCCACTGTCCTTCCTTTGCTGAGAGCTGAAGGAGCAAAGGGATTTGCCGGATAACTGGGTAATAAATACCTTTTTACAGCCCCTACATGAAGCACAGGGTTGAGAGGGTGCACTGATTTATTTTGGGAAGCTGCAGCAGCACTTGGTGAACTCCTTGCGGCGGCTCACGAACATGCCGCTAAACAGCTAACACGTGTGAGGTTTAATGAAGTGTACTGCTACATATATTACGTTTATGGCAGCTAACTCTTGACATGCTGATTCATTAAGACATTATTAGCTTTTGATTGTGGATGCATAAATCGAGTCGAGCGTTTTCTTGCTCTTTTGTTTGTCTGGGCCAGCTAGTTAATAAGCAGTTTATTCACCTGGAATATAAATGATTCCAATTAATGTGACAGCTAGCATTGTTATAGGGCAGTTAGCAAGCCAAGCTGTGTGGGTTTCTGTGGAAAAATGTTACATTATAAACAGGGGGAAATCACATACAGCAAATTGGGCACGACGGCAAACCATATATTTTGTCTTTTACTGTGATTGCCAGCATTTTGATCCACATTTTCATTACTTGCCCCCCCCCCCCCCCCCCCCATTTTCAATTTCTGAAACGTTTTCCTAGTATATTAAAGCAAATCAACCTGTCTACGTTTGTATGAATGCATTTCTCCTAAAGTTCTCGAACGCACCTACAGTAGATGGACATTTTCACCATATTTTTGGACATACACACTGTTGGGCGTATTAAATATACTCTCGTTTATCAGTGAGATGGGTCTCAATGGGGTCCAAAATTATTGGGATCCTTGGGAATGGGTGGCTGTGGATCAGGTGGTAGAGCGGGTTGTCCACTGATCGTATGGTTGGTGGTTCGATTCCCGGCCCACGTGACTCCACATACCAAAGTGTTCTTGGGCAAGACACCGAACCCGAAGTTGCTCCTGATGGCAAGTTAGCGCCTTGCACGGCAGCTCTGCTACCATTGGTGTGTGTGGGTGAATGAGAATCAGTGTAATGCGCTTTGGATAAAAGCGCTATAGAAGTGCAGTCCATTTACCATAATGTTCTGGGAAACATTTGTTTTGTATTTATTGACTCGAGTTACTTAAACCAAAATGGAAAAGGAACACAGGACGCCATGAGCACACTAGATCCTGATTTTGAAGAAGTATTCTGGGTCATGCATGCCTGGACCAGCAAGGAAGATGCTTAATCTAAAATGAATCAGTAATTCAGTAATCATGTGGGCATTACCACTAGCATTTCAAATCACTTCTACAGCTTCTACTGATTATATACACATTTTTGGCAACTTGATAGCTAACATGACTGGAGAACTTGGCTAGCTAATGCAAGAGGCACAACATCAAGCTAAAGAGGTATCTGGCTAGAGGTATTTATTCTCCAAGTCGAAGAATTGGGAACAAAGCCTCATGAGTAATTGTTATGGTGATATGGTTTTCTGTTAGGTCATATTCATTTAACATTTAAGGAAAACATTTCTCCAGTCTGAGTAAGTTTTCCTGCAGATGAAAGTATTTAAAACAGAGAAGAAGAGAAGCGTTGCTGTTTCTCAGTAAACATACCTCAACTTTACCCAAACTAGATTTCCGAATCATTTCAACTGTATAACTTGGAGGTTTTTGCGTCCAATTAGATTTTCTGACTGCACCAAGAGCTAGACGAATAAACCCTCTTGTATTACAACTCCTCAGAGCATGCTGCACTCCAAGTGGGATATTCTCCAGACTGAGATTAGTGAATCCTGTGATCAAAATACCATCCTTGAACACACAAGTGGTCTTTGAGAGTGCTAGATGGTGTCATTAAAGCCTCGTCTGTCCAAAGAGCTGAAAATGCAGGAATGGACGGATCTCAACCCCAACCGGCTTCAAACACGGTCATTCTTCAAAAAAAAAAAAAAAAAAAAAAAACCCTTCTTTAAGCTACAAAAGCCGCTTCTGATCTGTTCTCACCTAATTATTCCTGATGCTTCCCTGCCTCCCTCCGCGGCATCAAACATGGCTGAACCTAAAACTTTCAAATTAACTTTAACAAGAAAAAGCAGTTTTGGACCGTGTATCACTGGGCCTTCATTGTACCTAAATGCTGTTGATTCGTTTTCTATAACAGCAGCTCTGGCAGTAGTGTCCCTCCAAATCACATGTTTATATCAATGCATTCATTCTAATATCTTTATATTCTAATATTATATATGATAGTTATCGAGATATTTCCTAACCACATATAATCCTGATACTCAAGAGGTTTGAAACGACTAAGTGCTCTTAACATAAGCAGCTGAAGGTACTCCAGTCTACATTCTTTGGCTTTGCACTGACATTTGTTTTCCCTCTTAGCAATGATTCTTGAGAATATATATGAAATGTCCTGTTTTTTTTTTTTTCTCCAGCATGCCAGAAAACCTGCTCTAAACAGCTCAGTTCAGTGAACTTAACTATTCTAAACCTCCTGCATTGTCTCCACGGTGTATGTTCACCTCCTGGCTATTTCAATCCCACTTATTTTAAAATACAGAACCTCTTCACATCCTGAAGCGAACACACATCTCATATCTACCCCTGTAATATTTGACAGGTACAAGATGCCTGAAACACTCAGGCACACATCTCTGCAGTCTCCTCATTTACTTTAGCTCATTATGAGTTTGTATCCTTTTTATAAATAGGCCACTTACTCATACATTGCTCTGCATAAGAGCGCTATTGATCTGATTCACCTCGTTTTCTCATCCGACTGTAAACCTGAGGGTTGCCAAGGACACAGTATGCATGGATTAAAATCATCATATCAGCGCCTTTATCCCTTCTGACAAAGATCAGCAGGCAAACGAAGGTCACTTCCTGTTGTTAATATCTAACCGCGAGCAGCAGCTGAGTCTCACACGCCACGTCTTGTCTATCTGAACATCAACGCTTATTAAGTGCTTACCGAAGATCGTATCAGGTAGTCGAGTCACAGATGAGGAATATAGAATCTAAAGAATCCAAAGCACTCACACACACGGCGGTAATCACCCGGTGCTATTGGTAAAAGATTCATCAAGGTATGACCCTCATGCATTAAGCTGTGTGGGCATGTGTGTATCAGCGTGTTGATCGATAATGACTTTGATCCCACACGCTCAGAGCAAACAGAGCCGTGGTAGCCACATTTCTTTAAAAAGAAGCTGTCATTCAAAGCGATTTCTTTCTTTCCTTTTCAAATAACTTGTTGTAGTGGGCGTGAAAATGGGCGTAAAACTCGCTACACGATCGTAGCCTACAAAGCAGGAAAAGGGTTGACAGAAATCAGCAATCAGAAATCAAAACAAGAGCAATAATCAAAGAATATCGACCAGTAAAGAATCCAAGTGTCAGAAACTAGACACGAGATATAAAGGTTCAGAAATGCAATGGGAAAGATGGCAAGACTTCGCGAACATGGAACCAGGAGTATACTGTATAAACAGTGAGGAAGTGAGGAAGTAATATCCCGGTAGTGGCCTGGTGATGGGGCCCTTTTGTGATCGTTGTAGCTGAAAATGCTTCATTTTCTGCTTCTTTTTTCAAACTTTGTGATGCAACTGGCAGATTTTCAGGCGATTGGCAAACAGGCACAAACTGGGCAAAACAGGAACCGAGAACGAGGGCGAGAACAAGATCAAAACGACATCACATGAACCGAGAAACAAACACTCGGTATACGGAAAACTCACGTAATACTTCGCGAAGTGCAAAGAGACACGAGGGGTTTAAATGACAAATGTAATCTAGGGTGAACACAAAACAGCTGACACTAATGATGACACATACAGGAAACAACCATTGACAATGCAGGGGCGGAGACAGGACATAAACCATACCAAATGCACATGTCGAAAGTAAACAAAGTCACTGTCACTGAAAACCCACCTCGCTTTGAGCTCGCGCTTTTAGCTGGAGGGGAAATCGTGACAAGACGGCTTCGGCTGAATGCCTGTTGTGATGATGTCACATGACGCAGCTTGGCCCAAATCTGTGGAAATTCTGCGGTAATTTTGTCAAATTACAAGCTCCAGATTTAAAAATCGGATAAAACCTTATAATTCTAAGGTCTCTGCCTTTTTTTCAGAATGTGGCATCAGCAATCAGTCCTCTTTCCTCTTGCCACCTTGTGACGTTGCGGGATTAATACACTTTACCCCCGTGTAACAAAATGCCTTCCTGACCAATTTGATTTCAGCCTATACATCCCTCCAGACAGCGGCCATCCCCTCATCATGTATATGACACGTATGAGGTGCTGTGTATAATCGCGCGGTCCTATGCCCTCCGTCCTCGCCGCTACATCAGATTTAAAACATATGACGGATCCATCAAGTTCCTGCGGAGCAGCATGTAGCTCATCTCAGACACCAATCGATGAATCCTCTCCTCTCCATTTGTCCTCTCCTCTCATCCCTTTTGCTCCCCCGAGACCCCATCATGACCACTACTCTGTCTCTGCTGTCTTTGAGAAACAGCCAGGAGAGGCTCTTTTACTTTCGCCAGCCTTCTTTCTTCGAGCATTTTGCCATTTTCTCTTCACGCCTTCCTCTTCATCCGTCTCATCCTCCGTCTCCGTGCCGGTTTGTTTGCCTTCTTTTTTTTTACCTCATTCATTTACACAGGACTTACTCAGAAGTGTCAAACTCCTGAGTCCATAGAGATTTCCTCTCCTCTTTGAACAAATTCCTCACAAGCCTTGAATACTGAGTTAGATGAGCAGTATTTATTCTGTCTTTGGAGTCTAAACTATCTAGAAAACATTTGACTTATGATGTGCGTGTGTAAAAACACAAAAAGTGCAAAGAATGTGCAAACTGATTTTCTAACACGATCGGTGTAGGAAGGTAGAATAACACGGGTTTGCATGGAAAAATACATGTAATACAAGTGCATGTAAATGTACTTGTAATCATTTTCTTTACTTTTCAGAGAAAAGTATATAAAGCACACTCAAAGTAGTCGCTAGCTGATATATACTAATATACTAATCTGCATATTAATTTATTCATCACGATCATTGGCATATTGAATCACAAACTAGGGTCCATGAAGAAGGACGATTTTCACTTAGAATGGAATAAAATAGAGCAGAATTGAGCTTTATCAGAATGGAAAATATTAGATTACCATTTATTTCTTATAGAACGAAGTCATGTTTGAGCACTAAACTTTTGCATGTTTACAAAATACTCTACTTTCTATCCAGAACGCAGACACAAAGAAGCAGTGACAGGGAGTAGTCATGAAAGGTGATTAGTCATGAAGGAAACAGGTATTTACTGTTATTATTTGTAAATATCACTAATAAGAGAGTTTAAAACGAAGTACAAAGATGTCATTTTTGTTAAATGGTGGTGAATAAATGTGATCAGGGATTGGTCATTGTGAAGCATTGGTGATCAGTGATTGGTCCTTTAGAAACGGTGGTGATCAGTGATTGGTCAGTGAGAAACAGTGGTGGTCAGTGATTGGTCCTAGAGAAACATTGGTGATCAGTGATTGGTCATTGTTGAACAGTTATGATCAGTGATTGGTCAGTGAGAAACCGTGGTGGTCAGTGATTGGTCCTAGAGAAACAATGGTGATCAGTGATTGGTCATTGTTGAACAGTTATGATCAGTGATTGGTCAGTGAGAAACCGTGGTGGTCAGTGATTGGTCCTAGAGAAACATTGGTGATCAGTGATTGGTCATTGTTGAACAGTTATGATCAGTGATTGGTCAGTGAGAAACCGTGGTGGTCAGTGATTGGTCCTAGAGAAACAATGGTGATCAGTGATTGGTCATTGTTGAACAGTTATGATCAGTGATTGGTCAGTGAGAAACAGTGGTGGTCAGTGATTGGTCCTAGAGAAACAATGGTGATCAGTGATTGGATGCCTTGGTGATCAGTGATTGGCCCTTGGGAGGCAGTGATGATCAGTGATTGGTCACTTGTGATCAGTGATTGGACATTGGGAACAATAGTGATCAGTGATTGGCCCTTGATAAACAGTGGTGATCAGTCATTGGTCCTTGATAAACAGTGGTGATCAGTGATTGGCCCTTGGGGACAGTGGTGATCAGTGATTGGTCCTTGATAAACAGTGGTGATCCGTGATTGGTCCTTGGGAGACAATTGGCCCTGTCTTCGCCCATTTGAAGACAAATCAAAATGTTAATCAAATTTCACAAACTTGCCTCAGTAATTTAAAATAAATCAGGATTTCTCAACATTAGGGCTAGTACGATGCTTGCAGAAGATAATCAATATTTTCTGCATGCTCACACATCTGACACCAAACACAGTTTAAGAGCCTGACAAAAGGGTTGTGTTCCTATTTATCTTATAACCAGACTGCAAATTCATTTTTAGACCTGTTTTTCAACCCTGAATTTCATCGGCATTATGCTGAACACATAATTATTCAGTACAAA